>NC_069130.1:39630805-39668305 GCF_026914265.1 Mya arenaria | reverse complement strand
TTTCCTCGCCAAGAATGAAAATCAGTAATCACCCAATGTTGTGGCATAGTGAAGTAATGAAGATTTAACCTCACAACAGTCTTTCTCAAATGCTGTCCAGGCTTTTTTATGCTTAAGAATAACTTACCTGGAGATGTCAGACCAGAAATCGTCTTGGCATGAGATTGGATTACTATGGATCAGCATGCACCAGTCAATTGTAACCAGGGCCCCCACATCCGGGGTATACCTGGGAAATGGGCCGTGTTTTTACCTTTCAGGTGGCCCCGCAGTATCGGGTCTTCGTGGAAAATACAGTGCGGATGTGGCTTAACCTAATGTTTCTTGGGTGCTGGGGAGATTTGGTGGGGACTTTGCCATCAGATCATCCCTGCAGGGCGGGGATTTTAGCTTGGGTTGGCTGGACCGAAAGTAAAAGTCCCCGCTATTCCCTGGACGGGGGGGGGGGGGGGGGTGCATGGTTACAATTAATTGACTGATGCATAAGCTTGCGTATACATACAGATTCAGTGTTTTGGTGCGCAGTTGACAAATTAACTAATTACTTATAAGAAGTTAAGAATGTATATTTATTTATATAAGTTATACTTTGCAATCTAAATCATAGATTTAAAAAAGGTAACCTGTATCAATAAATGCAATTATACATAAATAACTGTGCAAATCTTTATGAATCATCCAAATATGAGTACCTTGCAGGGTCTATGTTATTTTTAAAAAATTATACTAAGGGAGCTTTCAAGATTAGCTTTCCAATCGCATACACAATGCAGTTTGAAACCTTGATAATTCAAACAAATCTTGGTTGCAGACATTAATATAAAAAATTATTCAGATCATAATTTAGAGACTTTTCTTGCACTTAAATGTGAACAAGTATGATTGGGGTTGAACACTAAGATAAACAAATTTCAATGAAATTAAATGAAGCACAAAATATACAAAAATTGAAACTTTTTAGACTTTCAAAACTTTAACATTTATACTAAATACGGTTACATAAAATGATGAATACATTTGTAGGATTTGATATCCCACTAAATGTAACCGTCGGCTTCGTTCATTCTAAACTCTCTCTCAGTGAGAAGGAATAAATTTTATTCACTGCAGTTGTTTTCTAACTTTATGAAAATAAGAACAATGGAAACAATGCATTTACTACTGTTGATCAGTGCAGATTGTGGGAGGTCATGGTTGATTTCACTGAACCACCAATAAGCCCTGCCGAAATTGGATTCTAATTGGTCAGTCAGGTGTTTTTGGTAGGCATGATTAGTATGAATCTTAATTTTAACCATCATTTATGAATGTTTACCAAATCATTGAATATTGAAATAACAAGCGAAATGTTAGTTTGAATGATGAAAGCCATGAAATATGTGAAGTATTCAAAAAGAGACCATTTTCCAGCTTGTGTAAGTATCGATAAAATTATTAAGTAAACTTATTTATTGTTTATCTGGAAAATGTTGAAATCTCATGTTTAGGCTTGATTGCTATGTTATTGCAATATGTTTTATTCATTGCAATATTAATGCAAAATATTTTTATGTTGACTTAAGTTTGTACATAAAAACTAATGGTATTGGTGATATGAGAATGATCTCGTAAGTCTTTAAAATCCCTTTTGGTATTGTGAGGATTTTGCTCCAGTCTTGATCAGTTTAGCTTTTGAAGATTTCCAAAGTAACTGCAAAACAAGTCCAGCTGCCTAGAAAGACTATGTCAAACCCTGACCAGATAAAATTTCTAGTGTTTTCAAATTACCACCTTGGCAATGGTTTTATCATAACATAGGATATTAATGCTAGTGGTTTTAAAGAAAATGCTAGTGTTTTTGTATTCGGAATGATATATCATAAGTGGCACTAAATTGAACATAATTTATAGTTCTCATTGATAAAACACATAGCCCCAAGTACATATTGATCTAAGATTTAAGGCTTGGATGGAGTCAGGTCAAGAAAATTGCATGTAACATTGTCAATACATTGTACTTTCCAACGCAGAAACTGTTTGTTTATTCAAGTATATAATGCAATCCCCACACCAAGGAAATGCAGTATTGCTTAACCAGCTGAATTGACACCATGAGTTGGACATTAAATTGCTGCAATTAAAGGCCCATCTAGATATCAGAATTATTCAAACTCTGATTTAGCAACCTTATTATAGTTTAATATATGAACTACTTTTGCGAAATGAAAGCTTTTTAGATTTACAAGGACGGGTAAAAGTATTTGTAGTAAAGTAAATGTACTGCAACACCTGATACATGTTGCCTAGGAATCTTACAAATTCTAGGCACTCCAAATGTTACAGTTCTATTCAATTCGGAGTGCCTGAAATGAAAGCTTCTTGATTCTACATTCAACATCTTTCTGTATGGCCAATGACCAGGAGAATCATGAACCTGCAACCATTTGCAACTATTGAGATAGGGAGCTATCAGGACAGAGACAGAGGACAATACAAGAATGGCCTACTGTTGCATTTATTGATGTCTTTTACAAATATTATCCAAAGTATGGCCCTGTGGTTTAAAGCTCCCCTGAAAAAGAGGTGACAGATTTTCTATAAAGGATATAATTACATCATTGAAAATCTTCTCTGAAACTGCAAATAACAAACCTTTGATATAAAATGATTTAATCAAATTAATCAAGTATGAGTACTTTGGTTAACATACGCCAACCACGTAAATTAATTTGTTTAGGTCTGATTTAACGACATTGAGATTTTCAAAAGAACTATGACTTTATCTAATTAAACACTTTAGCCCCCCCCCCCTCCCTCTACCCATACTTTTAAAATTTCCTTTGCAGCTTGCAAGCAGTTTTAGTCTAAAGTTTAAGCTAGTCCATTAAACAGTGACCCCTTGTGATGTGAGCCGATTTGTTTAATGCTTAGAACATGGTTATCAACATTCCCCTAAATGAAGCCCTAGTCCATCAGTGCTGAAAGCACTTTGATTAACATTGTGAACAGGTACTCGGCCGTGATCTCATCCGGGCGCTTAGAAGAAAAGATGAGTGACATTTCGGTTGATCATTTCTTCTTTTATACTGGACGTGCGTTTCTTGCATACTGGACGGTTGTTTCCGGTCATGTGACCGGTGCTGGAAAAACTCATCTTACACCCCCCATGTAACATATGAGTCACGCACAACAACGCGCCACTTCTTCTTTCTTTTATTGTATGGTTTATAAAAAGTATATTATAGTATTTAAATAAAGCGGAATCAAAAATATAAGTATACAATCCTTTTAATTAAAATTGAAAATAAAAAATCGTAAAAGCGCGATTTTAAAAGAACTATTTGACGTCGATAGTGATTTAAAATTACTGCGCTTTATGACGTCAGTAAACAACGTCGCACGCGCTTTATGGTGAAATGTACAAGTGCGTTTTCAACGTCATTTTTTAAACAAATTCATTATAGGTATGCAAGAAAAAAATAAATCATGTGTTTCCGGTCCGGATCGAAAATCCGACCCTCATAATACACATAAAACACATAATATATACTTATAATCCTCCTACAGGATAAAGCCCCACCTCATACTGCTGCGACCACTCAACTTGAGATTAGCGTCCTAGGACTGGAGCTTCTTCCACATCCGCCGTATACACCTGACCTGGCCCAGTTCGACTTTGCTTTTTCCCCCGAGTTGAAGTCCCACCTCAAAGGTCGCCGACTTGAAAGTTTACGGGGGCTTCAGACGGCTGCTAACGCATTGGTCAAAGTACGACTAGCCCAATTGCGGGGTTGATGTCATTATCGGTGTATGAACGCAATTGGGCTGGTCAAAGTGTGCGGAGTCCGAAAAGCAGTTCGTTTAAGGAATGGAAGTTGAGGTGTAAATATTCCTTAAAAATTGTACAATAACGTTGTTTCATGATGGCGACGACATTTATGAACAAAAAACCTATCATATCTCAGACCAATAAATTCCAACATGAGTTTTTAATATGCTAATTTTTATTATGAAAACATGTCATCACAATTATTATGTCAAGAAAATTTGTCGACATTGATGACAGATAATAATACCAAAATAAATATTTCCATTACCAGTATAGTTAGTATAAAAATTAGAAAAACGATAAAGGCATGTTTTGTCACAGTTGTTTATCTAGGGTAATAGTTGAAAATCAGTCTCAAAAAGTCTCATAGTGTTAGTATGGTGTATAAAATACGGCTGCAGTGTTTTCAAATGCTTCTGATATCAAAACAATTTTGATTCATTTTAATACTACTTCTACAAACGTTATATATTGCATCTCTATTTGAAAAGGTATTGCAACAGAAAAAATGGCCACATCAACACCAAAGACCCATACAGGAGCCCTATTACAGAGGCATTTTAATTTAAGAATGGGCCTTTTCCTTACAGTCAAGAATTTCCTTACTTGTTATGTGGCACATGCTTATATGCTTAATGTATATTTTGGCAATAATTGATGGAAACTGACGCTTTAAAATTAAAAATAAAACTTTGAAAGTGTTAGGTTTTGAAAGAAATATAACAATTTAGAATTTCAAATTTTAGTTACATGTAGCTTAAAAACAACTTAAGAGGTTTCTGCAATACAGCCCATGTTCTACTAAAAAATACAGCAATTGACATTTTACACTGTAAATATGAAAACATAGGCAAATGGTGTTGTTTTCAATAGAAACAACACTTAATGCTTTGACAGTTTGCATATATGTAGTTCTTAGAATAATTATTTACTACACATGTAAACCAGAAAAAAAACATCGAAATGTTAGCAGATGTTTGCTTAAGCATACATGACAATTTCCTACCAAATTTTATTTTAAAACCAAGTATTTTAGATAACGATTGGACACAAGAGCTACCACAGTGAAAACCGCCCCCCCAAGTTGTTGAAATAATGAGTGAAATTTGAAAATAATGGCAGGTGTACCATCTCCAATGTTCAATAACAATCCGATGAGAGCAATAACAATATGTGTAATTCTTAACAAAGACATTGGCCACAACTCTTGTTAGACAGAGCGAAATGTGACAGAGGAGGCAACAGCCTGTGATGACAAAAATCCTAAAGAAGTCTTATCAGTGTAGATACAATACTGTTGGAGCTTAATTCTACACAAGATATGTACTTCATACACTGTTTTACTAATTAAAGGGCACTAACTTTTGTTAGACAGAGCGAAAAGTGATGACCAACATTCCTATGAAGTCTTTAATATGAGTGAAGGTACAATACTGTTGAAGCTTAATTCAACACAAGATATGTACTTCATACACTGTTTTACTAATTAAAGGGCACTAACTCCTAATAAACGAAGTGAAAATTCATAAAAATAACAGATGCATAACTTCCCATGCTAACCAACATTTCAATGATGTTTCATGAAAGTAGGTGTAATACAATGCTGGAGATGATTTTATTGTAACATTATGCACTTGAATATTCAATATTTTCATTTCTTAACATGACATGAATGTCAACATATTGTGGTTTTCTGGTGAAAACATTTGCCTATTGTTTATTATAAATTAAACAAAACTGAATCTGACATCAATATTGTTATTACTGCCTCAATGTATGCTTTTATGTACACATTTGATAATTGTGTATATATACGAATACGAATAAAACAAATAATGTATACTTTAACAAAACACATATATACATGTAAACACCACTTTTCTGATAAATGTGTAACAATGTTTCCAATCTACAGCATAATTATCAATTAATACTAATTTTAAATTGTCTTCATAAAAATAACTTACAATGGGTTTTTACTATGATAATCCATTTGCGCCATAAGCGCCACGTTTTGTTGAAATAAGAAAATACAGCTTTGAAGTAATTATCATTTTTTGGAAAAAGGTTTTGTACATGTATGTTTTTTTCAAATGCAATTATCAGTTCATTAATGTGGACATATACAATACTGACTTACCTATTAACATTAATAAATGCATGGCCATATCACCATTATAAAATTCACTTTCAAAAACATTCACATAAATATATCCATAAATGTATTTAAATGAATAAACATAGACCAACAAATATAAACTACAATAAAACAAAAGAGAAACAGGCTGAGCCATCAAAATCCACCAGCAGTTAAGACACCAAAAAATGGAAAGTGGACACAAATGGTCCACCATCTTTCATCAATAATGTTTGTACTTGGTTACAAACTACAAATTTTTGTATCACAGTATATGCACTTTGTCAAAATGCTAACATTTTTATTCATTCAGATATGTACATTTTGTTATAATTACAGCAATTCTACATCTAAAGTTATGAAGATCTTAATATCACTGTCTATCACAGCGTGTGCACTGTGTCACAAATGCTATAACTTTGTATCGCGTACAGCAGATCGAGGTCTGGTTGGAATGGTTGGTATGGTGACGTTTTCCACAACAGTACACTCTCCATCATTCTGAGCCTTGGCCACAGCTAGATGGATGCACTGTACCCAGGGCTCAATGTTTTGTTGGCCTTTTGCCTTAAACACATAGTTCTGGTCTGTTGTGAAGATTTCAAACGCCTTAGGGAATATCACGAATGCCTTTGCGAACAGCTTTCACACTCTGTATTTCTCGCACTGGTAACGTTTCTTTTCTCTATAGTGGAAAACATTTGTGTTATTATAAGATCTCCTACTGGAATAATTACAGCCAGGACAAGACAAAATGAAGGTATTTTCACCTTGAATAAGTCCTTGACATGGAATTTTGACCAATGACCTTAACGTGTGACATTGACCTTTGACGAAAAGTCTTTGGTCTTGCACTTAACAGCAAGCTTCACATGATGAACATTTGTGACAAATCACTTAAAAATTACCAAGGGCATTATCAAGTTGGACTTACTGATGGACATACAACCGGACGCACTAACATACACCTGGTTGACCGCCGTTGTGGTAACTATGTCTATCTCACTTCAAGCAGACACAACAAATACAGAGTGGAATAAAATCTCAAGGTGATATATGTTTCACCATGCCCTTACCTTCAGCTAACACAATCTAATTCCAGTTAGACTTTGGAGTCACATAGGAATAAGTTCTAATGTCAGTTAAATTTAGGTTATATAAAGTGTTACATATGGAATTACTTACCTGTAGGTCTAATGTGAGTTAAAATACAGTGAATATAAAGTGTAACATACCGAATCACTTTTGCTGTAGGTTATCTGGCTGCCGGAGAGAGTAAAGTATCGGGTCTTCCACCGCTTCAGAAACTTCCAGCGCCCTTTCTTCTCCTTCAACTGACCCTGTCCAGTAGAGAATAGTAAATATTATATCTTTTAAATTATAAACAGCTGAGCCGTGACTGGGCTGCCAGCGGGCAGTAAAATCGGGCAAGATTCAAGTGTTCACAAACGATCATGCCTGGATTGCTATCGTGCATCAATCACCAGTACAATTAAAGTATGACTTAAAAATTCAAATATTTAAAAATCTGTTAACATACAGCAATGACTGGACTTCCATCAGGCATTAGCTCAGACATTTTCTCCGGGTGGTTACACATGAAGCAGGCCCAGTACTTGCGAGGGGCGTTAAACTCGAACACATCAAAGTATCGGTCACCATGGAGCTCCTGAAGCAAGGCATCCTGGTCCTGGAAAATGTTTGGATAAGACTGCATTCAAATGGAGAGAACTTTTATGTATAATTTAGAATATGTTTTGGACACATATTTTTTTAGCAGTAACAGATATAAACACTTGATAAATTCAAATTGGATTTAAATAACATGCATATATATGCAAACCAAAGACATTCACATATACTTACTTTATTTACCGCCAATACATGATCATTAGGGATGTTACCTTTGCTGATGGGAAGGATGAGGTGACAAGTGTGATATAGCCACTGTTTCCTTTCTCCGGATAGAGCGCATCCCAGCAATGTTTAAGGCTGCTCACACTTAAATCCTGTTGGCTTAACGCCGAGGCTGACTGGGCCTATGAATAGATAGAATGTCATACAGTATTTCTATTTATAGCCACCATTTCCTTTCTGCCAAGCAATGTTAACAGCTGCTCATTCATAAATCCTTCCGACTCTTAGCTGAGGCTGACTGGGCCTATAAATAGATAGGAAGTCATGCAGTGTTGCTATCTATAGAGCTTAAATCCTGCTGGCCCAGGGTTGACGCTGACTCGGTCTATAAACAGATAGGATATCAAACAGTGTTGCTAACTATAGAGCTTAAATCCTGCTGGCCCAGGGTTGACGCTGACATGGTATATAAAATTATAAATAGATAAGATATCATACAGTGTTGCTTTACACAGAACTTAAATCCTGCTGGCTCAGGATTGACGCTGACTAGGTCTTTAAATAGATAGTGTCATTCAGTTTTGCTCTGCAGGATGCATAGGTACGCCCGGGCGTTCTGTAGTATGCATCGGTACGCGCGGTCTTTCTGTAGTATGCATAGGTAAGCCCGACCGTTTTGTAGTTTACATAGGTATACCAAACCGTTCTGTAGTATGCAAAGGTACGCCCGACCGTTTTGTAGTATGAATAGATACGCCCGGTCGTTCTGTAGTATGCATAGGTACGCCCGACAGTTCTGTAGTATGCATAGGTACACCTGACCGTTCTGTAGTATGCATAGATAAGCCCGACCGTTCTGTAGTATGCATAGATAAGCCCGACCGTTCTGTAGTAAGCATAGGTACGCCCGACAGTTCTGTAGTATACATAGGTAAACCATACCGTTCTGTAGTATGCATAGGTACACCCGACAGTTCTGTAGTATGCATAGTTAAGCCCGACCGTTCTGAAGTATGCATAGTTACACCCGACCGTTCTGTAGTATGCATAGGTAGTATGCATAGGTACGCCCGGGCGTTCTGTAGTATGCATCGGTACGCGCGGTCTTTCTGTAGTATGCATAGGTAAGCCCGACCGTTCTGTAGTATACATAGGTATATCAAACCGTTCTGTAGTATGCAAAGGTACGCCCGACCGTTTTGTAGTATGAATAGATACGCCCGGTCGTTGTGTAGTATGCATAGGTACGCCCGACAGTTCTGTAGTATGCATAGGTACACCTGACCGTTCTGTAGTATGCATAGATAAGCCCGACCGTTCTGTAGTATGCATAGATAAGCCCGACCGTTCTGTAGTAAGCATAGGTACGCCCGACAGTTCTGTAGTATACATAGGTAAACCATACCGTTCTGTAGTATGCATAGGTACACCCGACAGTTCTGTAGTATGCATAGTTAAGCCCGACCGTTCTGAAGTATGCATAGTTACACCCGACCGTTTTGTAGTATGCATAGGTAGTATGCATAGGTACGCCCGACAGTTCCGTATTATGCATAGGTACACATGACTGTTCTGTAGTATGCATAGATAAGCCCGACCGTTCTGTAGTATGCATAGATAAGCCTGACCGTTCTGTAGTATGAATAGGGTACACCCGACCGTTCTGTAGTATGCATAGGTACGCCCGGTCGTTCTGTAGAATGCATAGGTAAGCCCGACCGTTCTATAGTATACATAGGTAAACCATACCGTTCTGTAGTATGCATAGGTACGCCCGACAGTTCTGCAGTATACATAGGTACACCATACCGTTCTGTACTATGCATAAGTACGCCCGACCGTTCTGTAGTATGCATAGGTACGCCCGACCGTTCTGTAATATGCATAGGTAAACCATACCGTTCTGTAGTATGCATAGGTACGCCCGACCGTTTTGTAGTATGCAGGTACGTTCGGTCGTTCTGTAGTATGCCTAGGTACGCCCGGTCGTTCTGTTGTATGCATAGGTACGCCCGGCGGTTCTATGGTATGCATAGGTACACCCGACCGTTCTGTAGTATACATAGTTACGCCTGTGCAGTCTGTAGTATACATAGGTACGTCCGGGCTCTCTGAAGTATGCATTGGTACGCCCGACCGTTCTGTAGTATGCAGAGGTAAGCCCGACCGTTCTGTAGTATGCAGAGGTAAGCCCGACCGTTCTGTAGTATGCAAAGGTACACCCGGTTCTTCTGCAGTATGCATAGGTACCCCCGGTCGTCCTGTTGTATGCATAGGTACACCCGACCGTTCTGTAATATGCAAAGGTACACCCGGTCCATCTGCAGTATGCATAGGTACGCCCGGTCGTTCTGTTATATGCATAGGTACGCCCGGGTACACTAGAGTATGCATAGGTACGCCCGGGTACACTAGAGTATGCATAGGTACGCCCGGGTACAATAGAGTATGCATAGTTACGCCTGTGCAATCTGGAGTAAGCCTAGGTACGCCCGTATTCTGGAGTATTCCTCAGGCGCGTAGGAAGGGAATTGATATTGGGGCCGCGGAAGGGGTGGGCTCGAGATTTTTTTCAATTTTAAGCATTGAATGACTCGATTTCCAGTGAGTTCAGGTTTAATTTTCATGCTTTTATCTAAACCTTTCTGGTTAAAACAGTTGTTGATATAAAACTATTATCGTTTAATAGCATTTATTCATATTTGAGCAGTCCCACAATTTATCAATGTGTGTATACCACTTTATAAATTACGTCATAATGCTTCGTCGGAAGGCAAAAATTTGCTTAAAATGAAGACTTAAATCAAAGATAACTTTTCATTTACAACACCATTTTAAATGAAACATCGCATTTTTTTATTACCGAAATTTGATGAGGTCATTAGTTTCATCAAACACTTGCAAACCTGTTTCCAAAATAATGTTTGACAGTGCTCCGTCAGACGGCCGTATTGTGAAAACGTTTTTCGAAGTGTTTAAAGAAACTAAACTATCAATCAAATTCTGGTAAAAGACCGAAGGTGTGGCTCCGTAAGCGGCGTAGACTGCGCTAAGTTTCATTTAAAATGGTGAAGAAATAGTGAAGTTATCTTTGTTTAAAGTCTTTTTTCAAATCAAAATATTGCCTTCCGACGTAGCATTTATGACGCAATTTATCACGTGGTACAGTACACTGTTTACGTCAAATAACAAATTATTGCAGTTTACCTTTTCATAGTGAAGCCACGAGTGACTTTGGAACCATTGCGAGTTGAATGCCATGTGTTCAGTTTTTTTTAGTGCCAAAAGATCTCTTCGGAAAACGTTTAGGCTGATTTGGAACGTCCATTTTAAAGTCAAGCTTTAATGTGACGAGTTTAAAATAATACGTATTGGTGGCTATTTAATGACAATTCTATTTTAACGAGAATTCGCAATTATTACAATGAACTACAGTTTTTTAATATTGCCTCTTCTTTCACTTACCCGTCTTTAATAATCCGCCGACTGTTTTCACGCCATTCACACGCCAATTAGCTAGATGGTCACAGGTTTAATTATGACATGGTGACCTGTTTATTCAATATCGTGTCAGACTGGTATTAATCTATATGCTCGTAACTTTATTTAAAATACGATCATTAAGAAAATCAGTATCAAATATTCGCGGCCCCATCGCCGTTACTAGCCAGAATATTGGGGCCGCGGTCGCAGCCCCTGCGGCCCCAGCTCCTACGCGCCTGTTCCTAGTTATGTCCGGACAATCTGGAGTATGCTTAGGTACGCCCGGGTACTCTGGAGTATGCATAAGTATGCCTAGGCAATCTGGAGTATGCATAGTTATGCACGGGCACTCTGGAGTATGCATAGGTACGCCCGGGCGTTCTGTAGTATACATTAGTATGCCCGTTTACTACGTGCGAACGGTATAAAGTTCTAAAGTTCGCACGTGAATTCAATGTCCGTCTTAAAATCAAATTTGGCGACTGTGAAATCATGTATTAATTACATAGTCACAATTTATTGATCTATTTGGATTGATAAATAATTAAAACCCTTAAGGGAGGCAAAAGCAAAAGCAGTTTGGGAACATATACAGTATGCTAGTGTTAGATAACCAATGTGGAGTATTAGGGCGGCGTATTTTATTTACCTGGTAGCGTTGTGTCTGATGACATTTTAAAGGAAGCGGCAACATTGAATTAACTTGAAAATTAACAGCTGTTACCTACATGTTTACATAAGGGATACGAGGTATTTGTTTATCTTAGTACAAACAATTGTTCTATTACTACGTTATCATGTTTATTAAATTGAATTATGACAGATATGAAAATACAGATCGAAGATGTCAGTGATTCGTACTAGAAAACTTCGGATATATTGTGTTGTGAAATTTCCAAGGTGAACAATTGAAATTGATGGAAACATGAAATGACAACAACATTTTGTTTGCCTTTTTGATTTAATTTAAGAGTGAGTTAACTCCAAGCCAGAAGGAAATTAAAATGCAAAACAGCACCGGCGTCTGACTCATTGTTTGTATCTTAATTGTTGATTAATATAATTTTGGGTTAGTATAATGAGATAAACAACACATCTGAAGATATCTAATGCCAATTATGTTAATGAGTCCAGTTTTTTTTTCAAATTTATTATTCAACATAGAAATAAGCCATTTTTTAAAAGGTGCCATGAAAAGAGGAGTCAATGGTATGCGATGTGTTGGTATAACTATATTGTTTTAAGACAAAAAAGTCAATGTCCCTATCTCGTCTTTTTGTAGTCGGAAACTGTACAGCAAATTCCAATCTTCAATGTGTTCCTGTGTAAACAGCACTACACACAAAAAATAGTTCAGAAAATATCACAAATTGACAAAACGCATGATTTTAATCAACATTTAAGACAAAAACAATGAGTATGAAGCCGGTGGATTGCAGGAAACTTGAAAACAATACTTAAAACTTACAAAATAAGAAAACAACAACAAATGTGTTAAAGAGGTTAATACACGGCGTTGCCGGCCTGTTGAGTGAAAACTTACAAAATAAGAAAACAACAACATATGTATTAAAGAGGTTAATACACGGCATTGCCGGCCTGTTGAGTGAAAAATGGGTATAAAGGGCCCGAGGATTTGTCGTTAGAGGGAAAGTAACTAAGGGGCATAACGTTTTGACTTGCGCCCCTCCGTCTGAACCTAAATTACCTTGTAAAATGTGTTGGCGGGTGGGTGGTGGTGGTGGGGGATACTCTCTGCTGATATCGCATACTAGACTCATTACATGATAAGAAATATCACATGCCAAGTGTTAGCTATTGGTATAGGTGATTGAATGTTGTCCGTCCTCTTCCAGATTCCTTCAATAAAAGTGGTTCCATGGAAATCTCCAGTTGCCATGGCAACCAAAATTAATTGATTGAAAATCTTTTAAGAAACTGCTGGCCCGATTTCAATATAATTTCACAGAAATGTTCCTTATGTGACCCAGTAATAAATTCCTTCACCCCTTGTTGATTCGTAAAAACTGTCCACCAGGGGACAGGGCAACTTTTCGCTATATGTATATATTGAAAACTTTAAAAATCTTCTAGCTTGATATAAAAAATTCCCATAAATCTTCCTAAGCTATCACATGTTTGCTTTTAATCTCCTTCATCCCATGCTGATTCATGAAAGAAATGGCAGCCAGGAGCCTGGGCGGGGATAGTCTTCACCATTATAAATATTAAGTCTGAATGTGGGACCAATAACAAATAATCCTACTCCCAGGTCTCAATGGAAATGGAAAATCTTCTCTTCAGACCCTTTTTTAACATTTTTTATTTTTTAAACAATCATTCAAGTTATCAACTGTGAACTTCATGAACTTCTTCACGGTATCAATGTATTTTTTACAAGTTTCATAATTATAACTTCAATTTTGTATGAGTTGTGACCCTTGACAATTTAGTAGATTAATATGAACTAAGGCACTTCCTCTAAGGGCTTGAATGTTATTGCCGGACACTTTAAAGTTTATTTAATGACTAAGTGAAACATACTAGGAGTAAAAGGGAAACGTTTTTTGTATATATGTAAATGAAACTTTTTAAATAACGAACAGTTCTGTTGCTGTTAGCAATTTATTAAGTATATACACAACCATCTACAATAATAGTGTATACAGTATATATAAGCATTACTATATATTTTATATGAAGTTTGGAGTTATTCTTCTTATTTAACTTAAAATAAAGCTACTATGCGTTTGAGATCAAGTACACAAACGCATTTGAAGAATATGTTACAAACAGAAAATAAATAAAAATTATCACATACCAATAATGTTGCACTGAAGTATATTACAATCAGGGGTTATTATAATTTTAACCAGAATGGCAAAACATTTACTCAAAAGGAATTATTGATTGTGTATGATAAATTTGTAGACAAGGAGCTCTGGCGAATTGTCTGCAAAACATCTCAGTGAGAATACAGAATATATTCTTATTTGTTTGTAACACAAATATACCCCCCCTCCCCCCCCCCCCCCCATAAAAAAGTTGCAAAATGTTGATTTTGAACAAAAAATGTGTTGTTTAGATTTTAAAGGCAAATTAAAATACTGCTTTCATTACAGAATAATCTAAATGATGGTTTCAATAACCTTTGCTTTCAAGAAATTGTGTTTGATATGACAAAATGACAAATGAATCTGACAAACTTCATGTCTTATGATCAAAATTATCTAAATTTTAATTAATAAATAATTTAAACAGCTTTGCTAAAATTTGCTATTTTAGACCTTTGACAGTTAAATATGCATGTACACATGTATTTTTAACAGATCACCCACAATGACCTTTTTGTCTTGCTTTTTGATAAAAAGTTTGTTGTTTTTACATCTGGTGGGAAATAAAATTGTATGAATAAATTAATGTTAAAATTTTCTAGACCTTTAATGGCCCAATATGTTATGACCTCTCATAACATTTTTGACATGAAGTATATTTTGAATTAAGCATAGAAATAGTCAAAACCAAATTTCCATATCATGGGACTTTCTTAAAGACCCAGTATGTTAAATAAGTTTAAACTTATCAAGGTGTAATTACAAACAAATGAACTCTAACCATCAAATAATATTTAAACCAACAAGGTGATCTTAAAAGAAATAAAAAGTTGCAATTACAATCAACATTGAACAGAGCTGAAAATATATTCTAAATTTAGCGTCTATATGGTATATATACAAACAAGAGCTGTCACAGAGACAGCGCGCTGGACTTTTCCGCCGTTTTTTTGGTGTATTGATTGAAAACCTTTGGCGAAACATGCATAGATCACTGTTAGATTAGATTTCATTGCAATACATGATGTGCTGAAATATTTACATAAATTGAATTGGAAAATATTTGAGGTGGTACGCAAACTTTAACGTAAATTCTAAGTAGAAAAAGGGGCTTAATTCTGTCAAAATGATCGATACTGTGACCTCCTCCTGTGTACAGGATGGGGGCATGATGTTGAACAAGTGTACAAAGTTTCAAAGCCATATGTCAATGCACTTTGAAAATATTTGAGGTGGTACACAAACTGTAACGTAAGTGGTTACGCCGACGCCGACGCTCGGGTGACATTATAAGGATAGCTCTCCTTATTCTTCGAATAGTACAGCTAAAAAGTAATCAAGTCAGTGATATTTTGGAACACACCCAAAATAAGAACCCAGTGAATAACTGCCAGCTGAGCTTTACTAAGCACTATTTCATACATATTTGTTCAGTGTACCAGCAAATAGAGCAAGCCCCAAATTTCCATTCCAAAACCATTTATATATGAAAAAAATTGAAACAATTAAAATCATTAATGATAATATTATTTATACAGAATGCCATCATGAGGCTATTGAATTATTCACAAATGATAATATGCACAAATTGAGGCTACATTTATCTATTATATTAATTTATATAGATTTATCTGAAAAAATGCTTGCAATATGTACAGTGTCAAATTAAGTTAATACAATTCAGTGTTCTCAAAAGCACAATCATTCTTTTCTGTACTGACAGCTGTTTTTTTTTATATTTAACATATCAGTTCAACAACATACAAATAGTGATCTTGGATTCATTGACAGTCAAAACACCGTAACTCTATACTATATATACTGAACTGATTGCTTCTTGAAAAAATCATGCAATAAAAGAAACCGAACAAACAAGCAAAAACTGAAAGTATCTGGTATCTGGTTTTAAATGCTAAATTTGGCACAAAATTAACAGAACAGAGTTTAGCAATTGCCTATATATGTTGCTAAATTATTACATTTTTGCTGTAAACATAAAGGTCCTCTAGGGCTTCAGCAACCAGGTGGCTATAAAAAAAGAAACAATGCATATGTGTTTTTACAGAATGTTGAATTGTATTAAGAAGTATTGAGGGATAAGTCAAAAACCTTGATGTAACTGACCCACTTTTTATCCCATTTGGTTTGTGATATTTTAAGTCTTGTTTAACTGCTTAAGTATAGATTAAGTTCCTAATGTAATGCTAAAATAAAAGGGCAAACAAAATAGTTTAAAAAAATTGAAAAACACGCAGATGTTGTTTCATTAGAAAATGATATAATCTCATGGCCGCGACTGGAATTCATTTATAACCAGCATGAAACAAAGTAATTTAGGAATGAAGCAAAAAGAAAAGATATACTGAAAAGAATCAAACCCGCTCAAACAATGCTACTGATTGGATATATTTTCGTAAAGAGATTGTGAAATACTAATAACCGCATGATGTCTGCTTCAATTTAAGTTTGGCTGGATGGTCTGTCATCATCCCCATCTCCAACCTGTTGCAAACAATAACAAATTTATAGTAAGTTATTAAGGAATTGGATTACTAAAAAGATGCACTATACTTGGTTGATGGACTTACCAAAAAACTTATTTTCATGAGGACATTCAATAATGGCTTCTAGTTAGGTTGGTAAAGCTGGCATTTACACTAAATTGTGTTGGGGGGAGATGGGGGATGGATATCAAGTGTGTGCGTGTCGGGGGGGGGGGGGGGTACAATTACTACTCGCATAACCAGGGAACACTTAAAATTTTCATTATCATATATATAATTTAAATATATAATTGTAAGCAAGTGGTGGAGGGCTTTGGTTTAAACAGGCACTATATTTTTTTGGAGGGGATCATCACACTCAGGGAGTTGGACCCACTTTCCATCCTCACTCTGACAAGTTTTCTTGCATACCCGACATGTGTTTCCGGTCATGTTTCCAGTGCTGGAAAAATCTGTCCTACACTGTCCCATGATAGATGAGTCAGGTGCAACAATGTGCCACTTATTATTTCTTTTATTGTATAGTTTACGGCGGGGGGGGGGGTACAATTGACTAGTGCATAAATTGTTTATATAAGATCAAAAGACACGTGAATATTCAATAAATAAGACATACATGTATAAAATTAGGTCTAAATGTACGCTGAATAAATTCTCTTTTTCTTTCATAATTTGCAATTGTTAACCTGTCAATTAAAAACAATACAGCAATAAATAAGACTAGCCCAATCACTGTTCATTTTTTTCATTCAGTAATACATTAAATCTTAAAAAAGAACAACATTGTGACTCGCGTATTTAGAAAGTACAGAAAGTAACGTTTCTGGTTTGTTTTTTGTGTGTTATGGGTCATAATGCAGATTGTTCAGAATATTCAAAATGGCAGCAGCCGTCGGCATGACATTAACAAATTGTTTCACCTACTATAAGATTATGTTTAGCAGCTTAATATCCCAAACAATCGTTGTAAAACCGACACATGGCCGTTTAATCTGATGCTTTCAAACAAAATATGAGAAAACCCTGTGAAATAAAAGTAGAAATGGCAATATTTAAATCTCCGTAAATTCGGGAAACCCCGTACCTAAGTTGGAACGCGAAGATAGATAAAGCGTGAAGTTTCTAGTAAACCGTTTGAGTTTTCAAAATATGAAATTCAATAAAAAAGTAAAAACATGCATCTCAGATGAACTCACCTTTACAATAAATTCAAACTTATTTGCTCGGCTTCCAAACTAGGAGTAGGATTTGTTATGGCTCCATTTGTTGTTGTTGTGGTTCCTTATAAACAAAATGGCGTCCAATGCTCTATTGAAATCTTCATAAAGTTCACTGTAGCGTGAAATGCGGATTAATATATTCAAGTTTGATTCCATAAGCATATATTTACACCTCAACTCAGTCTGTACGAAAGTTCGTCGGACCTTGACTCCCGCCGGTAATAAATGGCGAGGTCCGGCAATCGCATGAATATTGTAGGCCCACGTGTCCGGCAATAATTTTAGAGAAAAATCTGTTGTTTATTGATTGTGTCAAAAGTGTTTCTTGTTAATTTAATTAACTAACCCTTGTTTACAACATAAATTCAGGGCTTTCAATTGACCCGGGTTTTGAAGCACAGAAATCGTAAATGAAACCGAAATTGACGCATCATTAATTTGTGCAATGCGTCAGTTTTAACCCGGGATAATTTCAGTGCAAGAGTCGGTATCATTTGAAAGGAGCAGCAAGGCAAGCTCTAAATGTTTGTTTAATCAATTAAAGTCAAAAGCAATTAACTGCCGAAGTGACAAGTGATTATCAATCTGGAATCTGACCGTTACCAACTCAAACTAATGACGCTAATTATAAACTCCGCCCATTATGCAAATTAATGGACATCTTCGGCTTTTTTGCTAAGTACGATGGTTTGAAAAACAACAATGCTAAAATATATTTTGTTTTTGTTTTTTTTTATATCTTGTCTTACATGAAATTAATGAAATTTGTATTTGTTCTTAATGTGTAACAGAAATGAATAAACATTTTTCGTAGCACATGGTCTTAAAAGCGCGGGACACAGGTGCACGCTTACTTCCTGTCAATTTTAATGAAAGTGAAAGAAGAACTGCGTAAATCGTTGTCAGTGTTAAGTTCTATAACAAAAGAGTTTTATTGTTATGCGATTAATGAAAAATAAAAAACAATGTTGCAATATTGACAATAGGAACGTTGAATGTTTTTGTTTACTTCAGGAAAAAATATGAAAAACTTGAAAGTGAAACCGAAAGTACAAATATGTTGTTGCAACTAAACAATCGATGGTGCATATAGGAGTCAGTGAGTGACAAGGATGCATAGGGTTACATAACTAGTAATACATGCATAATTCCTGTTTCACTGAACATGCATTAAATAAATAATACGTTCATAGGAGTCAGAACATATTTTTCCTCTTTGACTCTTGGAATTTGTTTACCACCGAAGAGACTGAGAAGGAAATAAGACAACAAAGTATTCTATATATTTCTTATTCCTTGATTTTTTTCTAGAATTGAAAGTGGATTAATACTGCTGATCTTTATAGAAAATAGAAATTGTATTTTTTATTTATGTTTTGGAAGCTATTAAACCAAGTATAGATAATCATTACCTTGCAATGCCATCTTATGACAGATAATAACTATTATTTATGAAGAACGACCAAGAATTTAGAAATAAAACGGACAATGACTCTTAAAGATCTGATTTTGACTCTTGAAAATCAGACCTCATTCATCAGAGGTTTGATAATGATAAATCTAACGGTATGGTACACATAGCATCATCACTCTGGTTTTATATTCTGAGAATGACTAAAATGTACATAACATTTTTGGACCTGCTAAAACTGGTCCGGTCCTGCAATGCAAACAGTATTGCAGGACCTCGTGTCCTGCAATGTGATTATGACTTTCGTACAGACTGCTTTATTGTGCTCTCTGAATACAAATCTCTAATTTGCCCTTCAGAAATGAAATACATGTACCAAAGGCTCTGTGAAATCATTGAATAAATAGTCATCATTGCTCCAGCCAGGGGGTAGGTCAGAAATGACACTTTTGATGTGAATTAAATTAGCCTTTATGGGACACTTGCAAGGGCCAGTACTCAACTTTTTATGTGATGTTACTTCTTTCAATACTTACAGTTTGTTACCTCAGCTGTTAACTTTAAGTTAGTGTCAAAAGTATGTACATTTATAACTCATTCCTGGACATTGACTGGCAAACAAAAGGGCACAGCAGGGTGTAGTAAAATGGCAGCTGGGTACTTGAAAAGGGCAGCGGGTGTCCCAATCTGTTATTTAGGGCTAGCTGGAGCATTGAGTCAATAAATTTGAATAAATGTTGTAATTATCCTGGACTCCTTAATTTTATGCCGGACTCCTTGATTTTGGAATTAAGGAGTCCAGTGGACTCCTTCTCTATTAGTGTCAAACACTGACCAGTCAATTGTAACCACGGCCCCCCAGGTCCGGAGGTATACCAGGGAAATGGGCTGTGTTTTTGTCCTTTCAGGTGGCCCCGCAGTGCCAGGTGAATGCGGTGGTTTTGTCATCGCTTTAAATATAGCGGGGAATTGGCCTTTCCTAGGGTCCCTGATGTGCGGGGGCATTTGGCGGAGAATTTACCATATGTTCGTCCATGCAGAGCGGGGAATTTAGCCGGGGTTGGCTGGACGGAAAGTCAAAGTCCTCGCTATTTCCCGGACTTGGGGGGGCCGTGGTTACAATTGACTGGTGCATAACTTGATAAGCTTTGTGAAAAATCATCTTGGTATCCCAGCGCATACTTATTTATAGGCTGTGAATCATAGTATTACTACCGGTAAGTAACACATAATCATCAATTTGGTGTATGATTACAGAGCTTTTTGTATAGTACCCACGGGTCCGACTATCAGACCTATTCCCAAAGCAAAATATAAGGTATTTTTTCCAATCTTCAGAAAAAAATACCAATAAAAAAAATATATTTTTTTTTAAAGTCTTTTTATCTGTATTGGTTCATTTGCAACATCCTAATAATTCATGTCATGTAAAGTTTTTCTGATAATATATCTCGGAAATCATTGATTTTCATCACATTCAGAGATCAGTATGAAATATTATCTGTCATGATTTATTGCAATAGATATTTACAACCCAAGGATTGATATTTCAGCCATTTTGGGTCCTTTAAAAGGAAAATAAACTAATATTAAATCTTTTTCTAATTCTAGAGACTACACAGCTTTTTCTATTAACTGTAAAATTTCCCAATTTCGGCATTTTCACGACGCAAAATTTCCCAAAATGTCCAGGGTCTTTTTCCCAAAATGGCCAGAGAAAGCCCTGGATTATTTAGATATTAACAGTGACTCTGTGAGCTAAAAGGCTGTACTGTACCTTATTTTTACCACAATCACATTAATTATTCTAACATGTCATGTAGATAAGTAAAGAGGGATTCTTTATTTCCTCCGATATGAAGAAACATGACACTTGATAATCAGAACATATACAAAGAAACATACAGTCTTATAGAATAAAACTTTACGTAAATGTTATACAACAAACATATAAATCGGGGTTAAGAAGGATAACTATAAATACAATGAATAATACTGTACTATAACAATGCATCTACACATGTACTGAAAAAAAAGTGAATGAAGCATAGTTTTATAATTTCATTTACCTTATTTGCTGATACCTGATACTACTATATATTATAGGCTGTAGGCCTGCATGGGAGTCGAACCTCCTACCCATAGATTGATAGTCAAGTGCGGTACCACTAGACCACGGATCAGCATCAATTCAATCATTCTCGTTCACCAGAGTGATGATGCTATGGAGTCCATAGATTGGATTTATCACGAGAGGGGTGAGAGTTGTCTAGTGGTATAGGTGTCTGCCTCTCACCCAAAAGGTTTTGGGTTTGATCCCCATCAGGGTGAGAATGGTCTAGTGGTTTAGGTGCCCCGCCTCTCACCCAAGGGGTTCAATCCCCACCAGGGGTACTTTCTCATGGCCTCTCAAAATGGACACAGTACTGGTTTCTGCCCAGGAAACGGACCCTGGAGCGATTTTATAAGCTTAACTTTCGTCACAATCGAGCTAAAATAAATTTGTATATACTAATCAAACCTGCGATTGGAGGTCGAAATTATATTTTTGCCCAATGGGATGACAGTATTTTTAAAATCTGCAGTACATTCACTTAAGTAAATTAGCAGTCAGCTGTTTTAGGGGCTGAACCAGTAGACAAAATATTATCTCGAATACTAAGCTGATTTAAAGCTGCACTCTCACAGAATGCTGACAAAAAAATAGATCTTAGATTTTTATATTTAAGTTCAAAAAATGATTTTTTATGCATTTTTCTTAAACCATAAGTAATGGTTTAAACCATAAAACATAAGTTTTTTTAGTGGAAATATAAAAATCTACGATCCAATTTTTTGTCAGCAATCTTGTATCATTGGTTTGCAGATATTCACGCAAAAAATGCTATTTCCAAGACAAAAAAAAATGTAAAATTGGTAAATCTGTGAGAGTGCAGCTTTAAGGGTTATGTCAGTATGTATTACCAAAATAAAGAGTTATAAATGCGACTGCATCGCATTAAATTGATTATTTTGGTAAAAAATATAATATCCGTGAACCGTTACAATGGTTATTACTGAAATACTTTTATGCTGTATAATATGTAATAATTTTAACCCCCTACCGATTCCACCGTAGGGGATGTCTGTCCGATATCATGCACATCATTTTATTTTATTGGTTGCCATAGCAACATAAAGAATCAGTTTACTACACTTTAAAAGGGTCCTATAATAACAGCAAAAATGTTATCCCAAAATCATAAAAGCTGCTGTGTATAGCACCTATGATACATTTGGCTGGTATAGCAGTGAATACACCAATCCCTTAACTGGATCTTTGCCCTGTATAATGAAGTATTAAAACTTGGTCCATGTAATATAATATGCGGATAGAGGGCAATAGGGATATTATGCAGGCCAATAAAAAAAAAAAAAATTATGCGTGAAAAATGTGGTGGCTATTTCAACATTTTCTTAAAGATGCACTCTCACAGATTGAATGTTTTGACAACTTTAAAATTTTTTTGTCTTGGAACGACCCAATTTATATCAAAATGAATGGAAACCAGTGATATACGACTGCTGACAAAAATCAGATCGCAGATTTTCATAGTTTAGTTTAAAAAAATGTGTTTTTCTTAAACCGTTAGTAACTCTTTTAGCCATAAAAGATAAATTTTCGATGGAAATATGAAAATCTGCGATCTGATCTGCGGTCAGCAGTCTAATACCACTAGTTTGCAGATATTTATGCAAAAACATGGCTCATTCCAAGACAATAATAAATAAGTTGGCAAACAGTAACTTATTTGTGAGAGTGCAGCTCTTATTTTAATGCTAGTAATTTCAATTTGTTTAAGAATCCGAAGGGGACTTTTGTAATGTAAGTAATACTCAGTGACTTGTTTCTTTTACCAGGTATTGAATAAGATCTAATGGCAAAACAATGGCCTCTTATCGAGAATTTTTAAAGGAGAACGACGCCCAGAACTGGATAAAGGCCAACCTCGCCCTCAAAATCACCAAGGACGGATTACAAGATTTTCTGGAGGACGTTCTGACATGCGTTCACCAGGACATCTATAGCACTGTTAGAACATCCAAGGGTCTTCCATCCAGGGCAGCATGTGCACATTGTTTCACAGAAAACGTGTTGAAGTGCCCAACTCGTGGGATATGCACCAGTACTAGAAACTGTAGATTTCATAACTGTCCTCAAAAACTGTATGCTCCTTGTCCAAATGGGATTTGTGAAGGCGTCCGTGATGAAATAGTCAAACATCACAGGTTTTCGGGACCATCATGGAAGAATACGAACGCCGACAAATGGAGCACCATTCCCTGGGAGATAGGCAAGTGTTTCCTGCCCCCTGATGGCTACAAGACCGTGTCCTCCATCAAAGACAGTGACTTTAACGGAGTGATCAGCGTCATGATGAATTGCGAGGATTTCCAGAACAAACTGTCGTTTAACGTTGCGACTAAGCAAAATTTATTAACAGAGGTAAACAATATTAATCGCACTTTAATCATATTATACGATTCCGTGGACATGTTAAAGCTGCACTCTCACAGATTGACAGTTTTGACGTTTATTATATTTTTATTTCAAATTCAGCTGATTTCGCGCATTAATACATTTAATTCAGCCATATAAGATAGATCACTTAAGATCTGTCGAAAATTTCATTTTTCTTATACATTAAACATATCACTTTATTATCATTATGTCACTGGTCATAACGGCCAATTTGTGAGAGTGCCGCTTTAAAGGATGTTCGTTCTTAATGCAGATTATTTTAGTATTCATTTAAAGTTCCCTTGTATTCTCATTTAAAACCATGACAACCATTACAAATACACTATCTAATTGATAATTTTGTACATTTGCGACTTATGACATTAACCAAGGAGTTTTAACGTGCATTTACTAGTTTCTTCATATTGAATGCATTTCCATTTGGGCCATGTTCACCACAACAGCAAGCTATGTTAGTCAATACTTATTTCAAACATTACATTGAAGGTTCGGGACATTGGTCGATGCGTACGCCACTCCCATGACCAGAGGGTCAAAGACACGGAACTAGTGGACTTCCTGCTCAAGCTCCGCACCCTGCTGGAGGATAAGACTGAACTAGCTAACCGACCCGAGGCACAAGACGCTGTGGAACAGCTTAAGAAGGTACTAATTTACATGATAGCGGACTAAACAGATTATACAGGTAACTGGTATGACATTACAAGAGAGATGACAAAATTGAAGTAGTGTACTGGCCCAAGGCACAACAAGCCGCGAAACAGATTAGGCAGGTATGGCTTTCCATGATAGAGGCCACAATTGAATTAGCATACCGACCCAAGGCACAATACGCCGCGAAACAGATTAAACAGGTATGACTTTACAATAAAGATGACACAACTGAACTAGCATACCGGCCCTAGGTACGACACGCCGTGGAACAGGATAAAAAGGTATGACTTTCAATGATAGATGACACAACTGAACTAGTATTCCTACTCAAGGCACAATATCCCATGAAACAGATTAAATAGGTATGCTTTTACATGATAAAAACCACAACTGAACTAGCATACCGGCCCATAGCACCACACTCCGTGGAATAGTTTAAACAGGTAAGACTTTACATGATAGATGACACAACTGAACTAGCATACCGACCAATAGCACCACACTCCGTAGAACAAATAAAACAGGTATGGCTTTGCCTTTACAAGATAGATGACACAACTTAACTAGCATACCGGCCCTAGGCAAGATATGCCGTGGAACAGATTAAACAGGTTTGACTGTACGCGATAGATGACACAGCTGAACTAGCATACCGATGCAAGGCACCACACTCCGTGGAACAGATTAAACAGATGTGACTTTACATGATAGATGACACAACTGAACCAGCATACCGATGCAAGGCACCACACTCCGTGGAACAGATTAAACAGGTGTGACTTTACATGATAGAAGACACAGCTGAACTAGCATACCGATGTAATTCACAACACGCCACAGAACAGGTATGAGAAAGGGTATGAGTTAACGTTTAGTTTTTTGTATTAAATTCGGTCGACGCGTGTAGAAATACGTATTAACTTGCTGGAAGAGTCCTTTTAAATTATAACGTGTGTACTATTTTTTGTGTAGTTCAGGCATGATTATTAAAAATAATTTTATTATGCATGGTGAAACTTCGCAGACGACTTGACTGCCAACTTCTGTGCATATGTGCACCCGGAATTGACTTATTATGTTATGGGACACAATTAAACTAGCATACCCTAAGCTCAAAGAACTGTAGAAGTGCTTCAACAGGTATGAACTTATATCCTAGAGGACATAACAAAACTAGTATACCGACTCGAGGGTGCGAGACCGTGAAACAGCTGAAAAAAGGTATGATTGCAAGTGTCCTTGTTAGCTCGACTATTCGAAGAATAAGGAGAGCTATACTACTCACCCAAGCGTCGGCGTCACCCCTTGGTTAAGGTTTTGCGTACAAGCACACATAGGTTAATATCTCAGCAACTACTTCAGGTATTGCATTGAGACTTTATACAATGGTACTCATCCAACCTACTTAATTAACCAAGTTTGATAACTCTACTTTGCATTTAATGCCAATAATAGGCCTTTATTATTTGACTTAGAAATTCTGGTTAAAGTTTTGCGTGCAAGCACACGTTGGTTAATATCTCAGCAACTACTAGAGGTATTGCATTGAGACTTGATACAATGGTACTCAACCATCCAACCTACTCAATTAACCATGTTAGATAACTCTAGTTTGCATTTAATGCAAATAATAGGCCTTTATTATTTGACTTAGAAATTCTGGTTAAGGTTTTGTGTGCAAGCACACATAGGTTAATATCTCAGCAACTACTTGAGGTATTGCATTGAGACTTGATACAATGGTACTCAACCATCCAACCTACTTAATTTATGAAGTTAGATAACTCTAGTTTGCATTTAATGCAAATAATAGGCCTGTATTATTTGACTTAGAAATTCTGGTTAAGGTTTTGCGTGCAAGCACACATAGGTTAATATCTCAGCAACTGCTTGAAGTATTGCATTGAGACTTGATACAATGGTACTCAATTATCCAACCTACTTAATTTACGAAATTAGATAACTCTAGTTTGCATTTAATGCAAATAACTGCCCTTAATTATTCGACTCAGAAATACTGGTTAAGGTTTTGCATGTAAGCACACATAGGTTAATATCTCAGCAACTACTGGATGAATTGCATTGAGACTTTATAAAATGGTACTCAACCATCCAATCTACTTAAATAACCAAGTAAGATAACTCTAGTTTGCATTAAATTCAAATAATGGCCCCTTTTTATTCAACATAGAAATTCTGGTTAAGGTTTTGCATGTAACCACTTTTAAGTCAATGCTTCAGCGAATACATCATGTATTGCATTTAAACTTTACACACAGGCTCCCAACCATTTAACCTTCTTATTTAATCAAGTAAGATAACTCTGTCTTTCATATTATATAATATTTGCCCCTTTATTATGCTTCTTAGAAATTCTGGTTAAGGTCTTGTTAGCACACATAGGATACTATTTCAGCAACTACTTAATGTATTGCATTGAGACTTTATACAATGGTATTCAACCACCCAACCTAATTGAATAATCAAGTTAGATAACTGTGTTTTGCAATTAATGGCCCTTTATTATTATACTTAAAAATTCTGGTTAAAATTTTGCATGTAACCACATTTATGTTAATATCTCCGCACATCATGTATTGCATTGAAATCTAATCTAACAGTGATCCATGCATGTTTCGCCAAAACTTTTCAATCCTTACACTGAAAAGCGGCGGAATAGTCGAGCGCGCTGTCTCTGTGACAGCTCTTGTTTTATATCAGATTCGATAAACTCGTGCAAAGATATCTGTGTACTCTTGTGTAAGAAGAGCGATTGGGAATTATATCGAGTGGACTACCTTTTGTGCGGATCAGGTATGCGTATATTGAATACAATTTAGAATAGTATGGTTTGACCTCGTCACCAGACCCTACTTGACCTTGCACCTAATCAGATCAACGGACTTTAGTGTAGGTGGGGGCCTCTATTCGACCTTGCACTTAATTATATCAACGGACTTTACTGCAGGCGGGGGGGTGGGGTCCTATTTGACCTTTCACTTAATCAGATCACCGGACTTAAGTATGGGTGGGGGCCCCTATTTGACCTTCCACTTAATTAGGTCACCGGACTTTAGTGTAGGTGGGGTTCCCTATTTGACTGTGCACCTAATCAGATCAACGGACTGAAGTGTAGGTGGGGCCCCTATTCGACCTTGCACTTAATAATATTAACGGACTTTACTGTAGGTGGGGGTCCCTATTTGACCTTCCACTTAATTAGATCACTGGACTTTAGTGAAGGTGGGGTCCCTATTTGACCTTCCACTTTAAAATTAAATCAACAGACTTTAGTGTAGGTCGGGGCCCTATTTGATCCACCTAATTAGATATCACCGGACTTGAGTGAAGGTGCGGGTCCCTTTTTGACCTTCCACTTAATTAGATCAACAAACTTTAGTGTAGGTCAAGGCCCTATTTGATCCACCTACAGACAAAGCGAAAACATTTTTTTCCTTCACAGGACATTGCGACAGGTAAACACTGAAAGTAGGTGCGGGTCCCTATTTTACCTTGCACTTAATTAGATCAACGGACTTTATTGTAAGTGGGCGTACCTATTTGACATTGCACCTAATTAGATCACCGGACTTTAGTGTAGGTGCGGGTCCTTATTTTACCTTGCACTTAATTAGATCACCGGACTTTAGTGTGAGTGGGCGTCCCTATATGGCCTTGCACCTTATTAGATCAGCGGACTTTCGTGTACGTGAGGGCCCCTATTTGACCGTGCGCCTAATTAGATCACCGGACTTTCTTGTACGTGAGGGCCCCTATTTGACCGTGCGCCTAATTAGATCACCGGGACTTCAGTGAAGATGGGGGTCCCTATTTGACTGAGCACCTAATTAGATCAACTGACTTTAGTGTAGGTGCGGGTCCGTATTTGACCTTGCACCTGATTAGATCACCGGACTTTAATGTAGGTGGGGGTCCGTAATTGACTTTGCACCTGATTAGATCACCGGACTTTAGTGTAGGTGGGGTCCGTAATTGACTTTGCACCTGATTAGATCACCGGACTTTAGTGTAGGTGGGGTCCGTATTTGACCTTGCACCTGATTAGATCACGGGACTTTAGTGTAGGTGGGGTCCGTAATTGACTTTGCACCTGATTAGATCACCGGACTTTAGTGTAGGTGGGGGTCCGTATTTGACCTTGCACCTGATTAGATCACCGGACTTTAGTGTTGGTGGGGTCCGTATTTGACCATGTATCTAATTAGATCACATGACTTTAGTATAGGTGGGAATCCCTAATTGACCATGTACCTAATTACTAGTAGATCACCGGAATTAAGTGATGGTCGGGGACCCTATTTGACCTTGCATCTAATCAGACCAACGGACTTGAGTGTAGGTGGGAGTCCCTATTTGACCTTATTAGAAGCGAGGCCAAACCAAGGTTGCGTACCGATGGGTCACGACCCATTACAGACCCATGACACAAATCGTCAACTGGTCTGAACCCTCCCACGTCTTAAACGTACGAAGTGGTGGCCTCGAAATTATTAAGTCGTGGCAACAACATGCAAGTCGTGGGAACGAGTAATTTAGTTGAGATCCCGAGATAAAAAAATAGTTTTATTTACACATGTCACCTTTATGACAACGTACATACACTTTCTGATGTAGTAAAACTGTTTTCTGTTCAAATTTGTCTTTATAATATAAGTTTATAGTTTATATTATTTTGTAAAATAGCCTTTGAATTATTGGATGCTTAATGTCTTGATCTGTTTTGTTGACAGCTGCAAACAGACGATTTCAAGATCAGTGCTGAGAACGAAGGGGAGATATTGAAGGAAGGTAGGAGACGCTTTTGATCAAATTGACGTATATGGATATGGATGAAACTGTGTGTATGGTGGCTTATGTAAAGAGCTAGCTTGGGGCTGTGATGAGTAGTAGGGTGTAGGTCACTGTTTCTAAGAAAGAAAAATGGTTTCCGCCCACTAACTTTCGTTAAGAAAGATAAGATAGTGTTGAAACTCTGCATTTCTAGCACACCGGATAGGCATTTCCGGTGACGTCAGCCGTGCTGAAATATAAGTATCATGTGTTTCCGGTAGGGATAGAAAAATCCGACCCGAGGGCACGCGCGTAAGCCGGTAACGAGGCTTTCCGAGTTATCGGACACGCAGCGTGCCTGAGGGTCGGAATTTTCGATCCGGACCGGAAACACATGATTATTTTTATTTTTTGAATATCTTAAATTATCAATTTGTGGAAAAATTGACGTAGAATTTCACCAAAGCGCGCGAATGCTTATATATTTAATTGCGCTTTGTTGAAATGGCATAATTTACTTTTTCATATTCCATACAAGAAATGAAATAAGAAGTGGCGCGTTGTTGCGCCTGACTCCCCTTACATGGGGTGTGTAAGACGGGTTTTTTCCACCACTGGTCACATGACCGGAAACACACGTCCGGTATGCAAGACAATTCCATCTGGCTCTCCTGCCATGCCAGATGAGTCACGCGCTGTGACGTAATACTTTCTATTTCTTTTATTATACACTTGTAACTATAATTATGAGATTTCAATAGATGAGTGCGATAAATATTAACTTTACTAAAATATACCTTCAAAACAAAAAGTAACCCTTAAAAGACGTGATACTCAGAAACTTATTGATGTATGCCGTGAATAAAACTTACTGCGCGTCATGACGTGAGTAAACATCATCACACGCCCTTTTTGGTAAAATGTACAAACATGCGCTTTTCAATGTATTTTTTCACAAAATATTGTAATTCAAGGTATGCTAGAAAAATGTCTATCATATGTGTCGGTTCCTCGGTTCCAGATCCAAAAATCCGACTCTCGGACACGCTGCGCAGCCGGTAATTCGGCAAGCTTCGTTACCTGGCAACGCAGGTGCCATCGAGTCGGGGTTTTTTTTCTATCCGGACGTGTGTTTCCGGTCATGTGACCGGTGCTGGAAAAACTCATCTCATCCATGTAAGATGAGTCACGCGCAACAACGTATTGTATGTTTATGAAAAGTATTGTATGCAATTTCAATAAAGCGGAATCATAAATATAAGTATACAATACTTTTAATTAAAATTGAAAAGAAATAATCGTAAAAGCGCGATTTTTAAAGGAACTATTTGACGTGATAGTGATTTAAAATGACTGCGCTTTATGAAGTCAGTACACAACGTCGCACGCGCTTTTTGCTGAAATGTACTAAAGTACGTTTTCTACGTCAATTTTCCCACTAATTCATAATTTTAGGTATGCAAGAAAAAACATCAATCATGTTTTTCCGGTCCGGATCGAAAAATCCGACCCTCGTGCACGCTGCGTGACCGGTAACTCGGAAAGCCTCGTTACCGGCTGACGCGCGTGCCCTAGGGTCGGATTTTTCTATCCTTACCGGAAACACATGATAGATACTTATAAGAACTCATACAACTTTTAACTTATACAACCATTACACTATTGCTGCCTTTCTTCTTACCAAGCGTCTTGTGATATTTCTGCTTCTTATCACCTGTACCAAGCGTCTTATGATATTTTTGCATACCGGACGTGTGTTTCCGGTTATGTCATTAGTGCTGGAAAACCCCGTCTTACACCCCCTATGTTAGATGAGTCACGCGCATCCACGTGTCACTTCTTATTTCTTTTATTGTATGGTTTATGAAAAGTATATTTAACCATTTCTGTAAAGCGCAATCAAATATGGCCTAAAAAAAATATGTCTGTTTCCTGTAACATGCTGAAAAAAAGATGGGTCGGTCGTTAGGGATTTTTTTTTTTTTTTTTTTTTTAATGTCAGAATGATCCAATATTCAAGTTTATTTCAGGTGAATTATTTTAATAAGAATTCAGTGTGATATATAGATTCAATCTTTCTGCCACTTATAAGCTAAAACTGCTAGTTTGACAGCCATCAAAACATAAAATACATCATCATTGTAATAAATCAAGACTAAGTGATTTTTTCACATCTATATATAGGTGAAGCTTGACAAAGAAACAGCATTGTTTATCAGTTATTTTTAGCCATGGTACATGTATTTGAGTTGTAGAATGCATCCTGTTGAAGGGCAAGCCATGGGTTCGACTCCCAGCGGTGGCAACATTATGTGCAATTTTGAGCATTGTCAGTATGTTCACCAGGGAAGCAGTTCATCTTTAGACTTTGCAAATATAACCCAGTGAAAGAGTGAATCAAAGAACATTTAGACAATTTATTTTTGGCAAATGTTTTAAACAAAACTTTCAAAATGCATACATTTTCTAATAATAAAACATGCTATTATTGCACAGACTATTTTAAGATAGACTGTGTAATAATATCAAGTTGTATTACAATTAAATGTACATGACAACTATTATAAAATAAAATGCTGTTACAACAAGAACAGGCAAGAATCTCCACAAAACATAATTTTATATAAATCAATACTTCGATTGATAAATGACTAGAATCAATGACTAAACCATTTAACTCTTAGAGGCTGTCAGAATTGTACAGATCTTTGGGACCAGTGTAGACCCATGGTCTACGCTGTTCACTGCTTGGACACTTAAACCTTACCTGCTGACTCGACAGCGAACAGTGTAAAATAACAGATTGGACTGGAATATGTTTAAATAGACTAGAATCAGTATTAAAAAAGCTTAGACTGACTAATAAAAATTAATACCATTTTCTTTTTTAAACAGTAAAACAGCAAAACTAGTACACGTACAGTACCTTAAATAGTTTCCACAACTTATTTTTTTAACAATTTTCAGTGTTTTAAAAAGATCTGCTGTATTAGATCCACTCTTCATTCTGTAAAAATCTCAAGCACGATAATCAATGTAACTTTCAATAGAATACCTTGTTGTTTTTTCCTTTTCTGGACTTGACTGGACTACGGGGGTCAAAACATTCCCAGAGTCAAAACTTGGTAAAATATGTTCTGACTCTGACGAAAATATTATTTAGTTAATGCATCTTCGTTATGTAATCCAGTGCATCCTTGTCAAATTCCAATATGCACCAGCGATTGTTTAGTTGCAACGACATCTTTCTTACTTTAACTTTCACTTTCAGGTTTATCTTTTTTTCCGGAAGTAAACAAAAACATTTAACGTTCCTATTGCCAGTATTGCAACATCGTATTTTTCATAAATGGCAAAACCATAACAGTTTTGTTATAGAACCACGGACCTATAAACCAGGTCCGTGATAGAACTAAACTATAACACTGACAACGATTTACGTAGTTCTCCTTTCACTTTCATTAAAATTGACAGGAAGTTAGCGTGCACCTGTTTTCCGTGATTTTTAGACCATGTGGTATGAAAAATGTTTATTTTTCTGTTAACTCATTAAAAACTTATAAGAATTTTTTTAATTAACTGGAGATATAATAAAAAAAACTTAAAATAAATGAACAAAATATATCCTAGCATTGTTCTTTTTCAAAACCATTGCACTTAGCGAAAAAGCGGAAGGTATCCGTTAATTTGCATAATGGGCGGAGTTAATATTACGTCATTGAGTTTGAGCGCTGCTAATTGACAAGGTTACCGATCAGATTCCAGATCGATAATCACTTGTCACTTCGGGTGTAAATTGCTCTTGCGGGTTAAACAAACATTCAGATCATGCATTGAGGCTCCTTTCAGATGATACCGACTCTCACACCGAAATATCCCGTGTCAAAACTGTTGCATATTACAAATGGATGATGCGTTGATTTCGGGTCATTTACGATTCCCGTGCATCAAAACCCGGGAGCTCGGGTCAATTGAAAGCCCTGCAGTTTAATGTCACAGCCATTAAGGTTTTTGCCATTGTTTCAACTTGCCAAACCGGAAATGTTTGTAACTATGCAACGATTCGGACACTACCAAAATATTTAAATTATCGTTGTCATCATAGGCCAGAGATCGCTAAAAATCTGACTTTTCGAATTTTGGGGCATAAAGAAATTGCGGTCGGCGGTAAAAAATTACGGTCGGTCGGGTTACAGGAAACAGACATATTTTTTTTTAGGCCTATATAAGTATGCAAGACTTTTGATTAAAATTGGAAATAAAAAACGCGATTTTCAGAGTAACTATTTGACATCAATAGTTATTTAAAATAATTGGTTGTCCGCAGTTGTTAGCGCACTCGCTTCTCACCTAAGCGACCCGGGTTCGATTCCCGGCTTGGGCGCATGTGAGTTTGGTTTGTGGTCACCAAGCCGGACAAGTGGGTTTCCTCCGGGTTCTCCGGTTTCCCCCAAAACACAAGACCACACTCTCGCGTAATATCGTGCCAACGAGAGTGATTAATATAATGTTGTAATAACTTGTTTCACAATCGTTGTAAAATAAATATGTTTAAACTAAACTAAAATAATTGCGGTTTATGACGTCAGTAAACGATGTCGCACGCGCTGGTTCGTAAAATGTACATAAGTGCGTTTTCTATATCAATTTTACCACAATTTGATAATTTTAGGTTGCAAGAAAAAATATCAATCATGTTTTTCCGGTCCGAATAGGAAAATCCGACCCTCGGGCACGTTGCGTGGCCGGTGACTCGGCAAGCCTCGTTACCAGTTTACGCGCGTGCCCCCGGGTCGGACTTTTCTATCCGTACCGGAAACTTGTGATATATATGTTGCTTCTAATCGTCTTATGATAATGCTGCTACGTATATTCTGCAACAAGCGTCTTGTGATATTGCTGCTACTTATCTTCTGTACTAAGCGTCTTGTGATGATGCTACTTCTTATCTGCTGAACTGAGCGTCTTGTGACAATGCCGCTTTTCATTGTCTGTAACAAGCGTCTTGTGATAATGCTACTTCTTATCATCTGCAACAAGCGTCTTGTGATAATGCTGCTTCTTATCTTCTGTAACAAGCGTCTTGTAATAATTCTGCCTCTTATCTTTATGTACCAAGCGTCTTGTAATAATGCTGTTACTTATCTTCTGGACCAAATGTCTTGGTAAAGGCTGCTACTTATCTTCTGTAAGAAGCATCTTGTGATAATGCTGCTTCTTATCTTTGGTCCCGGGCCTCTTGTTAAAGACTGCTACTTATTTTTTGCAACAGACGTCTTTTGATAATTCTGCTTCTAATCATCTTAACAAGCGTCTGTTGATATTACTTACCGTCTGCATCAAGGGTCTTGTGATATTGCTTATTTTTATCTTTTGTACCGAGCGTCTTGTCACAAAACTGATTCCTGTTTTCCCACCAAGTGTTTTGTGATAACGCAAACGTATACAATATATGTTCTTATTTTTATGTTTTTAATGATATATCTTTACATTTTACTTCAGGATTACGACTACGTTTGGCAAACCATTACCGAACCACTTTGGCCGACATGCCGATATCTCCCATTCTCGGAGATAAGAACGCCAAACTCAACAAATTCTACGTGGCACCGAAAATTGTGGAGAAAAATCATAGAAAAATCGGCAAAAATGACAAGGAAGAAAGCGGTAAAGATGTTGAAAAATTTTCAGATGTTTTCTTAAAAGAAGATCAGTTGCTCAGAAATGTTTTCCTTGTTGGAGAACCGGGCAATGGCAAATCTACATTCTCCGTAATGTGTGCCCTGGATTGGACTCACCAATATTTACCAGCGGAGGAAAATGTCGGTACTAAAACAAGCTATGTCGACCCAGAATTCTTCAAAAAGTTTGCATTTTTGTTTCATGTCACCCTACGAGATTCAGGTAAAACGTGTGATCTAGCACAAATGATCAAGGATCAACTTATACGTAAAATCTACCACGAGATGGATGCCGATGATGGCTTCCGGCTATTGCAGACGGTGCTTGAAAGTGAAAAATGTTTAATCATAGCTGACGGCCTCGACGAATGGACCCATCCGGAAAACGTAAACTGTACCTGCAAAACTGAGGAAAAAGTCACCCCTTTCCGAAATTCGGCCAACAAGGCCACACTCCTCACGACAACGCGTCCCTGGCGAATGTCACAGTTTAGAGTGCAGGATTCAAAGATCGACAAATATCTTGAAATAGAAGGAGCTGCAGACACAAGGCAACTCGTGGAAAATATCATCAACATTCTTAATGAGGATTCTGAGGATGAACGGACACCAGAAGCTTTCATGAAAATGGTGTCAGCGAAAGGTCTTGAAGGATTATTGTCAGCACCTATCAGTATCACCCAGCTCGTGTGCCTGTGGTTCGAGGGCAAATCGTTAACCGATTCAAAGTGTGACATTTATGCTGGCGTGATAAACATGCTATCATGTAGACTTAGTTGTATGCAAAGCGGGAATAACATTCCGGAAATTGAACTGCCATCTGTATTAAAGGAACACGAATGCTTCGTGCAAAATCCCATGGTTTACCTTGCGCTGGCAAAGTTAGCATACACAACTTTGTATTCAGAGTGCAGAGATTCGTCTGTTGTTTTCAGCAACAAAACAGTCAACGCTTTGTTAAGCAGGGAGCAGGTTGAATTTGCATTGAAGTCAGGCTTACTCACGGAGAAGAAATCCAACTCATTGATCAAGAGATCATCTCACTTTTCATTCTTTCATAAAACACTTCAAGAGTTTTTAGCGGCTCTTCATTTATGTTTAATGAAAACGACTACAGTCAGCTATCAAACAAGTACGAACAAGATAATAAGGAAAATATCTTGGGAGATGTTTCTCAGACATTTATTTTCATATGTGGAATGAAGCCCGAGCTCGGTGTACAAATGTCTTCATGGATCAATAGTTCTAGACCATCATCAATCTATACCACCATACCACCATCAATCACAGAAGAGAGGCTAACTACTTCAGGACCTGATTCTCTCCGGACACCGTGAAGCCAGGGCGAACAACTATGGTGACATACCGCTCTATCTCGCACACTTCTGGATTGATGTACGAGGATGTCGTAGTGTTAAAAAAGCTGATGATGATAAACAAGGAACGTATTCAGTCACTAGTCATCTGGATGCAATGATCAAATTAATGGGGAAGAGCTGCAGGAGGTGATCACATCCTCCTCCGACTCCCTCAAAGCAGTGACACTGTGGCCGTGATGGGCAGTATGACCTGTCCCAGTGTCACAGGCTGGAATATCTGATATAGGGGAGCAATACAACACGTGTGCAGGTTGATCCAACACATATTACAACATGTACTTAAAGTGTATCATCGAATGTTGAAATGTACATATTTAGATTATTTAAACACGATCAAAGGTGGAGTAAACTACAACGTGTTGTTATGTAGCGTTAAGAATGTCCAGTTACTTGTGGATACACTACCAAGTCTCCCTCAGTTACAACGCCTTGACATAGGGTACAGATCTAGGTGAGCTCCACCTCCTCCCTCCAGCCTCCATCACCGATATTACACTTGGTTGTGACAATGACAGCGGAGGCGGTGCGGAGTCTGATAGAGACGATGAAGAACATACCACACACCATTACATGCGACATGGGCTGCACGGTGAAACCTGCCAGTGAGATGAAAGACATCCGAGAACATATGACAGTTCGCCGTCATTCAAGGTTCTCAAGTTTGACGATACGTGGAGGCTTCATTTCAGATTCACCAAAATGTGAACAATAAGTTAAATGTTAGCATCGATTATGGGAATTCATATTTGATGAAAAACAGTGAAACAATCAATGGGGAAGTGTCATTCTATTTATAGATATATGTCACTTTTCCAGGAACTAATTATTATCAACCACTTTCTATGTGTATTTAATTAATTTGATTTATGTTGTGTATTTACTTGCATCCTAAGGCCTAAAAAAGAAATTGTTTGGTTAGGGTTACATCCTTTTCAAAAATAGGTAGGGAAGGTAGGCTTTTTTTATTTTTTTTTTATTAGGCTTTATATAAGAATGTCATTTTCATCATTGGAGAATGTTGTTAAAGTTATCTTCTATATAAGCAATTAAGGTTTTAAACTACATATTGAAAAGCAATTTTTTTTTAGTTTTTCATTTTTTTTTCAAACTGACTATAAAAACGGTAGGGTCGGCGCCTATTCCGTAGGTAGGGTCGGGTAACCCGAACCAAATGTATTTTTTTAAGCCTAAAATAGATTTAACTGTACACAGCAATGCG